>NC_067224.1:1890000-1915000 GCF_019924925.1 Ctenopharyngodon idella
TATTTAACATGGAAAATGTTTGGAAAATTGACAATGTAATACCGTGTTAAAAACACAGGAGCAACAATCCGCCTTTAAACATCGATTAAAGCGCTTCACAGCCGGTAACGTGTCATTATGTTGGCCTGTTCGAGTGGAAATTGTTACTGCATTTCGCCGCAAAAATGTCCGTGTTTTCATATGCACTAATAATAATTTAACTTTACAATTACGGCTTAATGTCATTATATGCACTCTTTAAAAAAGAGGGTTTTCTTTAGTCCTCATTAACAATTCTTATAACTATTTTTTCTTGCAAAGAACATTTTAAAAATATTTTTCCACAATAAAGAACCTTCTGTGCAGTGAAAAGAGTCCAAGGATTCTTCATGGAACGAACCTTTTTTTAAGAGTGAAGACCCTCAAATGACTTTTAATTTCTTTCTTATTTATTATACTTAATAATTTCTTATTTTTAACACGCCAGAAACCATGATCTGAAGAGCTAATAACTTCACACCAAACACTTTTTAATTGATTACCTTTTTTTTTAACTTCCATAAGTTGCCTTTTTCGACTGTTAACATTCGTCTGTCTGACGCCGTATGAATATGTAATGAGCAACATTGTTAGCGCGTGGAACAGATGTTAAGCGCGTGCTGTCACGGTTGCCATGAGAGACCCACGAGTGGACCGAAGCTCCATCCACGCGCCCTTTAAACAGCCCGACAGGTATCGGGTTCCCCTCAACAGGTGCAGCACCTGAACCACCGAGACCCTGCCTGAGTTTAATTCAATTATGGCTGTGTTTTGTGTTTTGTGAACGCATTCTGTTCATTTGAGACGTAAATATCCTCACATCGTGTGGTGAGGTTTTCTTTGATAACGTTATGTTATTAAATGTGAATAATTATTAATTACTAACAACTTGTAGCTTTAGTACTGCAAATTAATTCCAGTTCATTAGCCTATATTACTCGCTAAAACAGTAAAACGATCAACCATTTTAAAACATTTTAAAAATGAGAAGTGATGTTGCGCCATGGAGCCAAAATGGTTGACAAGCAAAATGCGCTTTTTTTCCCCGCCAGATTGCAACATCAAAGGTCAATATGACATAAAAATGATAAAGTTGAAAGTAAGCAGCACCTTTCACCGACACGTGCTTCATAAAGTCAGAAAATCCAGGCAAATGTGGCATTGATTTTGAGTTTATCATGTGTCGGGCCGCAGCGGCACTAAAGCTGATTTCCCAAGGCACAGCAGATCAGTGTCAATAAAATTCATCTGGATGTTGATCAGCTCGATCAGCATTTCACAGAACTGTCTTTTCTTTCTCCTAAAGCAAACAGTTGTCCGATTCGAATCAATGTAGTGAAATTGGAACGATCTGGATTTAAAAGTTCACAGTTTATTTGCATCTCAAATTCGTTTTTCGCTTTGAAAGAAGTAAAAGCGTTGCGCAGAATTAGAAGCGGATTCATTTGTAGTTTCGTATTACTTTTTCACCTGGTCGCTGTAATAAATTCATTCGTTTTGCATTTGAATTTTGCATTTATTAAGCATATTTAATAAACTGAATAAGATTTATTGTCCGCCACAAGTACACTGTAAAAAAAATATTTGTTGGTTTAGCTTAAAAAAGTAAGTTACCTGGTTGCCTTAAAATTTTGAGTTCATTGAAATTAAAAATTTGAGTTAATGCAATGAAGGCGATTGATTTAATCAACAGAAACTCAAAATATTATGTTATCTGAACCACATTAATTATCTAAGATGATTTGACAAAAGAAAAAAAAATGGTGCGATAACAAATCATGAAAAATATTTTTTTTACAGTGAAAATAATAACAATAATAATGCATGGAAATTGCTTGATTTAAATAACTCCAGTTTCATCGTGTAATGTGTGTTATTTGAAGAAAATGTCTGTCTCTATTAAAAATTATTCAGAGACAGGTAATATGTGCCGTTTTTGACCATGCACTCTCACGAGATTTCGATGTACAAAATGTATCAATGTATTTTCTCATTGGATGCATTAGAAATGTGCTTCTTGCGCGTGCTTCTTCATTAATTGCAGCTGTTTTACACGTGCTACAATGTGTATTTTGAACACTTCATGTTCATGTGATGGGGAAATACTCTCCATTCTACAACTAATCATGTGAATAGTTGAATGCATCATAAGACACATTTATGGCATATTGTGTGTCTTGGGAATAAAACATTTCTACGCGCAAAAGAAGGATTTTGTGCATAATGGAATATTTTGTCGACGTTTAACTCCGTAAGGCTTCTGGTGCTGTTGCTTTGTGGTTTTGTCCAGGTGATGGTCATCTGTTTTATCAGTCACCAGAGTAACGGGGCGGCGTTTCTATCGCGCGTCAAGAGCCATAAGGCGCAGAAACCTAACGCGCGCGATGCATCTGTCTCTGGCAAACGCGCTACTTCTTCTTCCTCCTCCAGTTCTGCGCTGCATGTAACTCTCAGATAGTTATCACCGCATGCATTTGTCGGAATAATGAAAATGGCGCAGAATAAGGCTCGGGATTCGCCGGAGATGCTCTTGGCTTTACTCACGCAGAGAGAGGAGTTACGGAGAGGTACAGCCGACATCAAACTCCTGCTGATTTTCTTTTGCAGTTATGCTTTTGATTTGAGTTCAGATCTAGAAGAATATAAAGCACCCCAGGTTGATTTGCGCGAGCTACTGAAAGTATTAACCTTAACTTTGATAGGTAATTATATCTGATTTAACTGCAAAGGATTTTTTTCTCCGTAAAATTCGCATCTCTCTCTTGTGACGCTTTCCGCGCGGCTCTAATACTGCGGATTAGGAATGATTGTGTGTCGGTGGGATTAAATCTGAAACAGCGGCTCAAAACAACATATGTCTGCTTCAGAAATCTGACGCGCATGACAGATATTAAGGTGCAAAATCAGTGTTTGATTTGTTCTTGGTGTATTTATGGAAACGAATGTTGAGAAATAATGACAATTTTCCGCCGTCCTGAGTGAAGCTGCAGGAGGACAGAAACTCTTTCAGAAGCGACTATTTGGAGGAGAAACAGTGGAGATTTATAGACTAATCATTAGAGATGCTGCTTGATTGAATAATTGATACTCGTGCACCTGTTCATGACGTGTCCGGTGATGTCAGAGAGGACCTGCACGCGCAAACACACTCGATTCGCGAGATAAAACGCGATGCGGCCTTGATTCTTTAATTGGTATAGAAAACAAGCAGGATATCTCGAGTGGATATTTAAATATTCATCTGAATTTAACCAGATATGAAACAGTGGAAAAGATTTAATCAAAGCTGTGTTTACGAATTTTTTTTTTTGATGGGCTAATGAAAATTGCTATTTTAGAACAAAAACAACAACAACAATTATTATTAATGCGTTGTATTTATTGTTATCGTTATATTTATTCAAGCTGTTTTTATTTTATGTGCATTATGTACCTGTGCAATGGAAAGGTTGTTGCTTTTAATACATACTTTAGGTGTACATCATAAATACTTGAACACAAAGTGAGCGTGTTCTCAGTTTTACGCTGTTAAAGAGAATGATTACTGTAATAAAGAGATCGTCTGTTTACCAGTGGAGTTTACTGTGACCTTGAGTTACAGTGTGATTTATCACGAGACTGAGACGTGCTGGAATACTGTATTATGATAATAATAATAATAACAATGGGCTACAGTAAATATCGTATTAGTATTCATTTAAAAGTAATAATAATAATAATAATACAGTAGGCCTAAATACGGCTTTATTATTACTATTATTCATTTTATTTAAGTAATATAATAACAACAACAATAATAATAATAATAATAATAATAATAGTCCTAATAATAATAATAATAATATATTACGCTGGAATTATGTTTATTTCGTATTAATGTTCTAAGTGTCGTTAAATTCCAGCAATTTCTTGTCGTCTTGTCGTTCTTTGAGTTTATTTTTGGTGCTCTTTTGATGTTAAACAGAATAGTTATAATAATTTCCCGGTGAAGGGTGTGTTCAGAAAGCTTTTTCGTGCATAGAAAACAAAAGGCGCAATAATATCGTGTTGGGAATATTATCGGGATGAAATTTAATGTTTTACTGAAAGCAGAGCTTTGTTCTTCATATATATATATATATATATATATATTCATAAAGCTGGGTTAAAAACAAAAATGGACAAACCCAGCGGTTGGGGTAAATGTTTGCCCAACCTGCTGGGTAGTTTTATTTAACTCAACTATTGTTTAAAAATTACTGTATTTCTTGATTAAAATGAACCCAAAGTATGTTGGAAATGAACATTTATTAATACGTTTAATAATAATTAAATAATAAATCTTTATTAAATTGCTTATTAATAAATGTTCAACTTTTGATTATTATTGTTGCCTCTAGTAATCATGTGTCTGATTTTTAATTTACAACATATTTTGGGTTCATTTTAAGCCAGACATATAGTCATTTTTAAACAACAGTTGAGTTAAATAAAACTGCCCAGCAGGTTGTGCAAACATTTAACCCAACCGCTGGGTTTGTCCATTTTCAACCCAACTTGGGTTGTTTTTAACCCAGCATTTTTAGAGTGTATATAGCCTACTTTTCTTTTTTTTTTCTTTTTTTTTTAAAGAAAGCTTCATGACCGCTTTCTTGTTTCCCAGATATCCCTGTTTGCGCGGGCTGTAATCAGCACATCGTGGATCGCTTCATCCTGAAGGTTCTGGATCGACACTGGCACAGCAAATGCCTGAAATGCAGCGACTGTCAGTCTCAGCTGGCCGAAAAATGCTTCAGCCGGGGCGACAGCGTCTACTGCAAAGACGACTTCTTCAAGTGAGTTCCTCACGCTCGAGCTCTTTCCTCACACTTCGGATGGCATCTGATCTGACCAGTGTTTGTCCGCAGGAGGTTCGGCACCAAGTGCGCGGCGTGTCAGCAGGGTATCCCGCCGACACAGGTGGTCCGGAGGGCGCAGGACTTCGTGTATCACCTGCACTGCTTCGCCTGTATCGTGTGTAAGAGGCAGCTGGCCACAGGTGACGAGTATTACCTGATGGAGGACAGTCGACTGGTGTGTAAAGCCGATTACGAGACCGCCAAACAGAGAGGTACATCATCCACATGCTGCATTATTCAGCAGATGAGAAAACCAGAGAAGTTCTGTTTGAGCAAGCACAGTTCTCAAAGTCTTAATTGTTTTACTTCTTTCATTCAATGGCCTCGCATTGATTGGCTGCTTTTAACGCTGAACTTAATCTCGCTGGTCGTGCGCTCGTCCATAAACATCTGACCCGGCTCAGGTAATTGCGAACCCGCCAGCCTCCGGATCGATAAGTGCCAGAGCCGTACAGAGCAGCGTTAGAGCCGAACACACGCGCTGTAGAGAGAGACGGACACGATCTGCATTCGGGGCAGTTTTCAGCCAGATTCAGCGCTTTAATACTAGACGAATCGGGTAGTGATTTATTTGGAAATGGAGTCTGGGAAGGAGTTAGAGTCATCCATTGAGAAGATGAACTTACACTGAACACCGCTGAATAATGTTTAATACAGGGGTTTAAGTACTGACATCATAGAATAGAATAGAATAGAATAGAATAGAATAGACATTTAAAAATAAAGGTTCCATTAGGAGAAGAACCATTCTGGAAAAAAAAAACTTTTCAATACACAGTTCTTAAAAGAACCATTTTTTATAGTTCGAATTACATTTTAATAATCCGATTTTTTTCCCCCACTATCAAAACCATTTGTGCAATGGAAAAATCTTCTTAATGGAATAAGAGTGTAGAATAGAATAGAACAGTACACTCTAAAAATGCTGGGTTAAAAACAAGCCAAGATGGGTTGCAAATGGACAACCCAGCGATTAGATTGTTTTAACCCAGCTGTTGGGTTAAATGTTTGCACAACCTGCTGGGTAGTTTTATTTAACCAAGTTATTGTTTAAAAATTACTATATTTCTTGCTTAAAATGAACCAAAAGTATGTTGGAAATTGAAAAAACATCTATAATGAATAATAATTAAATAATAAACATTTATTAAATTGCTTATTAATAAATGATTATTATTGTTGCCTCTAGTAATTATGTGTCTGATTTTTAATTTACAACCTATTTTGGGTTCATTTTAAGCCAGACATGTAGTCATTTTTAAACAATAGTTGGGTTAAATAAAACTACCCAGCATGTTGGGCAAACATTTAACAGTTAAAAACACCCAATCGCTGGGTCTGTCCATTTTCAACCCAACTTGGGTCGTTTTTAACCCAACATTAGAATAGAATAGATGTTAAAATAGGCATGTGTCTCAAAACAAGAAAAATAAATTATAAATTCTATAAAATTTTAAATGACATTTCTCACATCACAGAGACGGAGGGTTCGTTGTGAATTATTGAGGACTGTGGTCTGGAAGAGACCATTGAGATGAACTTACATCACATTGAATAACTGCATTCGAAATGTTTAATTCAGGCCCTAATGCCTTCACTTCACCAACGTTCCGTTTAGAATAGAATAGAATAGAATAGAATAGAATAGAATAGAATAGTGATGTGCAATTATATAAGGATCTATTTGGACTTGACTTTTGTTCCTAAAAAATAATGATTTTCTATTTTTCAACTTACATGAAATACATGTTACCTCACAAAACAGAACAGAACAGAATATCCTCGTCGTGATTTAAGCGTGTTACACCTCAAATACGCCTCGATTCCAGTTAGCATGAAAGGCAATGATTGTAGAATAAGACATATATATATATTTTTATAACTCAAACTATGTTTTTTCTTTCCTTTTTAATATCACAGAGGCGGATTCGACTGCAAAACGACCCCGCACAACAATCACCGCCAAACAGCTGGAGACGCTGAAGAACGCGTACAATAACTCGCCGAAACCCGCGCGACACGTGCGCGAGCAGCTGTCATCAGAGACCGGCCTCGACATGCGGGTGGTGCAGGTAACATCTGCAGTATCATTTCATATTCATTAAAACACAACTACACCGCGACAACGTGCGGTTGTTTATCTGACCCTGAAAAATAACTTCTAGTCTGATATTAAATCATAGTTTTGAATAAATGTTACCAAACGATGCATATTTTTTTAGGTTAGCTGACGATTAAATTTACTGAAATCAACTGAAAAAAATCTAGCATAGCTCAGCCGCTGTGACTTCACTGGGTAGGCTATATATCATTATGTTTCCCTATTATACACATGTAGCCTATTCTCTACTATTATTTCATGTAGAATATTTTGCACTAAATTTCGCGCATAGAATGTACAGGTCACATGATCGATTACGCTTGATAATAGTGTGCATAAATTTATCCAGTATGTCATCATGCCTTGTATCTGTGTTGATGCTAATTAAATGAAGAAAAATAAATAAATAAATAAAAATAATAATTTCAGTTTTGTGTTGTTTTATGTCAAAAACCAACAAAAATCATTTTAAGGCTCAGGTCAGCTTTTTACTTTACTACAACTTTTTTTACAGTGGTTCCTCCAATGTGTTTGTAAGATCAGGTTGGGATGGAGTGAAAACTGACCCATGTTTCTGCGCAGGTCTGGTTTCAAAACAGAAGAGCGAAGGAGAAAAGACTGAAAAAAGACGCGGGCAGACAGAGATGGGGTCAGTATTTCAGAAACATGAAGAGGTCGCGCGGCAGCTCCAAATCAGATAAAGACAGCACTCAGGAGGAGGGCATGGACAGCGACGCTGAAGTCTCCTTCACAGGTGTGTTTGACCCCCCAAAAACACTATCAGTGCATATTCATCACTCCAAAGTGTTCATGAATCAAGTGTTGCAATGTTGAAGCCGGTTCATTTGATTCAAGGCTTTATTGAATCGTTTTCTGAAAAGCCTATTTGGAAAATGAATGGGAAATGTGAGCGTTTGAATGCCAGTTTTTCAGTGAGACTTTTGGTCGTAATTCTGGGGTCCATCACAAATAGCAAGGGATTTTTAAGATAATTAAAATGTTGCATCATGAATTTCTTTAGCCTGTTAACCGTCGTGTGAACCCTTTCTGAGCTCAGATCTGAACTGAAATGGTTGTAATTCAAGAATGTTTTGAAATACAGACCTAAGGTTGGTCTCTTTTTAAAGACACTCAGCAGATAATTTAAGATGTGAAAGCACTTCAAAAAATGAAAGAAGTTATAGAAGTTTATGTTTACTGTCAAGCAAATGTAACACTTCACAATTAGGTCTCATCTGTTAACATTATTTAATGCATTGACTAACATGAACAGCATTTATAAATGTTCATGTTCATGTTAGTTCAAAGTGCATTAACAAATGCTAACAGATACAACTTTTGATTTTAATAATGCATTAGTAAATGTTGAGATTAACATTAACTAAGATTAATAAATGCTGTAGGCTAGTTATTGCTAATTACAAATTATTGTAAAGTGTTATTGTAAACCTTTATTTTATACAAAATATATATTTTACAAAATAATGTTGCCTCTAAAATTGCAAAAAAAAAAAAAATAAAAAAAATAATAATTTGTGTTCCAAATTTGAAGTTATCACAAAAATTTATAAAAAAAAAAAAAATAATAATAATAATAATTCAATACCATTTGCAAACACAATGTCCAATTTTAAAACGGTTTTCACAGGATGAATTTTGAGGGCTTTAGCTTTCGAATGATACCTAATTTATGATAATTAGCCTACTAAAATATGTGATAGGAAAAAAAAAAAGGTTTGACTGCTTTCACGTTTAGCAGGTGATTTCAGCGGATATATTCTCGAACTGTTTATACAATTATTTTTGCTGGTTAATACAATTATTTTTAAGATTAAAAAAATACTTAAAACTAAATCCTAAGCCCGATCTCATGAAAGTGCGTATCAATAGCACGATTTTCTGTTTGGCGTGCTATTTATACGCAGAAATTACCATTGGCGTGCATATGATACGCACGTGTTTGATGTGCACTATTCATGTGCATATGATACGCAATTTTCTGAATATGATACGCACTTTTCGTCGTGCATATGATCCGCATTTTTTGGCGTGCATATGATAAGCAATTTGTTGGCGTGCATATTGGCGTACATATAATACGCCTCTACCCCAAACCATCCACTAATCCTACCCACTGCATATCATATGCACGCAAAAATATTTTAGCGTTTAGTAAATTTAGCGTATAACTAGCACGCTAAATAGAAACATAAACTCGTTCTATAGATACGCAGTACTAGGAGATCGTGTTGAAATCCTAGTGCTGTCAAAATTAGGAGCGTGATCACATGTAGGCTAATGCTAGCTAAAATGACGGAAAAATGCAAATGCTTTTAAACCATTCAAGCGCGACAAGACACAAAATGGCGCATCTCGTGCGCACAGAAAGCTGCTTAAAACAGCGCGCCAGTGTTCTGACAAATAATGTTACCTATCAGATCGTGCTACCAACACTATAACTGCATTGTTTTAAGGGTAGGTTTAGGGTAGGGTAGGTAAGGACATTAATAAAGCCTCAAACCACATTAATCTGAAGCTAGTAGCACAATCTGACAATCTACTGTTTTAATAGAAGGTAGCGACATTTGAGAGAGTAGCACAAATCGCGCTTGAACAGACAAAAACACAAAATTATGCCAAAATGACCGTTTTATCGAGAATCCTTGTAAGCACAGTCTTAAGACAACACAAAGAGTTTGGACTCAGATCCGCATCACGTGGGGCAGGTCTTAAAGTGACAGCAGACTAATAAACCATCTAAACCAGTCTGCCATTAATGTTAATCAAATTACAAAAGAAAAAGAAAATCACTCACTGCTCTTAATTGAATAACTCTTGTAGCTTTAATAAAAATGAATCTATAATCTAATCTAAATGATGCAGTGAAGACTGTGAAGTATTTAATAAGTGCTTTGATTCTGGATATTTTCTACCTGTTAAAACAAAAATATTTAAATCATACTGTTTTATGTTTCTACATTAATTTGGAGATTAAATATGAAATTATTACAATATAAAATATATTAAAAATTGACAGCATTACTAAGTGCTCTGATGGGAATTCATACGATTTGTCTAAACTCCAGTGAAGGGTAGGTTTAGGGGTAGGTCATTTGTACGAATTCAGACAAATTTGGCGACTCGTAAAACATGTACGATTTAGCAAAAAACATACAAATTTGTACGAGTGAGGTCATATTAATTCATACAAATTAGCCACCTCATAAAATACGTACGAATTGCCGTGAAATTGGGTTGTCTATAGAACCTTTACTGCTCACAGTAAACAGGTTAACTGCCATAATCCTCCGCTCACTTTGATTTCTGCCCTGTTCTGTGCACAGACGAGCCGCCCATGTCTGAGCTGGGTCACTCCAACGGCATTTACAGCAGTCTGAGCGAAAGTTCTCCGGCTCTGAGTCGTCAGGGCGGAGGTCATCCGCCGTTCCCCCTGGAACACGGCGCCATCATC
Organism: Ctenopharyngodon idella; assembly: GCF_019924925.1. NCBI lineage: Eukaryota > Metazoa > Chordata > Actinopteri > Cypriniformes > Xenocyprididae > Ctenopharyngodon > Ctenopharyngodon idella. The sequence goes on from NC_067224.1 coordinate 1,900,469, forward strand.
CCCTCGCAGGAGCAGTACCACGACATCCAGGCCAGTAGCCCCTACAGCCTTCCGCAGTCTCCAGGCTCGCTACAGGCTCTTCCCAGACACCAGCCCCTCATCTCCAGCCTGGTCTACCCAGAGTCCGGCCTGCCCATGGTGGCTCAGAGCGGAGGCCAGAACATGACTCGAATGATGGCCGGGGGAAACGGGCCGAGCTCTGATTTGTCCACGGGGAGCAGCGGTGGGTATCCAGACTTCCCCGCCAGCCCGGCGTCCTGGTTGGATGAGGTGGATCATGCCCAATTCTGATGCACATTTGGGAAGAGACTCTTGTATAGACAGTGGCGGTGAATGGGAATTACTCAGTGGATGGCTGAACCTTGAATCTTCTCTATTTTTCTGTAGAGTTGAACATTTGGAAATTGGTTAGCGATGGACCCAAGACTTGAGTCTCGCCAAGGACTTCTGTTTGGTTTTACAAGGACACGACATTGTGAGGAGCTTTTACCACACTAAAGACCCGTTCACACAAGGGACAATGAAAATATAGTTTTAAAAAATTGTTCTAAATATAAAAGAATAGGCGAGTCCACACACACCACAACTATAACGATAACGGCACAGTGAAACGATATTGTTGGAATCACTTTCAGAGCGATTTTTTTCAGCTGATGAAGCATAAGAACACTGACAGCCAATCAGAATCAATCCTGCTTTAAAGATCTCGAGCATTTAAAGCGACAGACGACAAAACTGCAGAATAAACAGTACGAATGTGGACGCTAATATTGGTGTGAACAGGCCTTTAGACCATAACTTTTAATTATACAACGTTTTATTTTTTATTATCTTTTCTCCAAATGAGAATTATGGTAGACCAAGATGCTCATCAGATGAAATTTCCACCAGTCATCATCCATCATTGCTGTTACCGATGTGTATAAATGTGATATCACCAGTTTTGGTCATTGCCAAATGTCTATGTACATTATATAACATTTTATCAATGTGGAGTCTTTATTTTTATACAACCCCCTTGGACAATACGATCACAGAGACATTAGGACTTTGTATGTTTCACAACAGGGATAGACAAGTTGTAGTTGTTGTCTCTTTCTAATTAGTAGGAGTACCTCTATGCATTTGTGTGTTTTCAGACGTGTCTCGTTCATTTCACTCTGTTGGAAACGTTTGGCCTGTATGTGTTATATATGTGGAAAAAAATGTTTTATGTCTTATTTATTCTCTCTGATGATGGTTAAGTGGTTTAATAAATTTGTCAGTGAAATCCTCAAGCAGCCATCGCTTCCTGGCAGAGATCTTTAACACTGTGGTGCTTTTTATTCCTTCATTTGCTAAAAGGATGCAGATTTCTGTGCTGTTTATAGCCGCTCCATTGTTATGCGGCTCTAAAGACGCCGCGGCCATCTGATCCGAGGTTTCTCCAGTAGCTCGTTGGCAGCGAGAGGGTTAGAACGAGCTTGGATATTTATTTCTTTTTTTCCGAGATTAATCACATTGATCTTATATCAGGGCACAGATAATGGACCCGGATCTGGCTGAGTCTGCGAATTGCCGGTCTGGCTTGTGACCAAAGGCGTATCAAGAGTTCATCGCCTCTTTAGCAGAGAAATTCGATGCGGACGGCACTGCAACATGTCGATTTGGAGATAAGCGTGCCATGTTTGCCCACTTGCCCCAACCGGGGAGAAATATTCAATCCATTAGCATGTCAGGGTTCAGTTTGTTTACTATTTCAAAGTTTGATTCTATTACACAGATGAAATATAGCTGCTGTTTTGTGAGTGTCTATGTGTTAAGACATGACGGTGTAACGCACCCCATATCTAATAACAGTAAACTTTTAAGTGTAATTTATGGAAGCCCATTTCCGCCACATAAGAAAAAAAAAATTGGAATTATGACATAAAAAGTCGAAATTATTAGGCCACTTAATTTAGACTTTTTTCTCATCTGACATTTCTACTATACCAGATAGTTATGCCGTCATGTCAAAGGTTTTAATTTAATTTTAATAAGGTTTTAATCGAGGTTTTAATTTACCTGATGGGAGCTATCTATTCGTTAGCATGTCTGTTAAACTTGATGGCGGTTCGTCAGACAGCACGAGACCTCCTGGAAGTATGACTTGTCATATGGAAAATTTTCAGTTTTTACCTCAGCCATAAATTCCATGTCACGTGATCTCTGCAGCAGTTTTAAAAGTGTTGAGACTGGTGAAATATTTATAGGTAGGCCTACACTATGTAACTTTTTTTTTTTTTTTTTCAATATTAATGTGTCAATACAGCATCAATCCTTCCAAAATGTGTTTTTGTCTTACCCTGTTTCACTATGGAAAGCCTATTGTATGTTTTTATATTTTAGACCTGTCGGTATGGTTTTCGTGGGAAATTGCTTATATGTCACTCGTATCTCCTCATATCCGTAAATAGAGAAAAGTTTCTCCAGCTACTTTGACACGTGTCTGGTGTGGGAGTGGCAGAAGTTGTCACAAGGAGCAAGAAAGGTCGACATGGAGCCGCTAAATCTCCAACTTCCGGGGAATCACCCGTTTTAAACAAACACAGAACAGAGGACACACTGGCAAAAAGAGAATGCGACAGAGCTCATATTGAAACAAATCAACATTAGTTTGGCTTTTCAGAGATGGCCAGAACCGAGGGATTTGAAATGTTGTAAAAGCGACGCAGAGATTATGGTGTTTTTATTACTCAACAGGTGAGTAATGTGTTTTATTGAACAGATAAATTGCCATAAAGCTCTCTAACAGAGTTCACTGTAAAGAATTATCTATTGTGAAGGCTCATTTCATTATGGTTGTTGTAGTGCTGTGCTGGAATTTATATCCAAAGAAGTACCATGTCTATTAATGGGTAAAGCCACAGTAACGTCATTCAGAAACATGCATTTTCCATTGAAACAGGAATATACCATAAAACAATGCATTCTGGGTAATATTTGTCATTTTAAGAAAAGAGGCCTATAGGTTACTTTCTCGAAAACGACAACTTATATTACCCAGAATGCATTGTAATATACAGCATGCATTGTAATATACAGAAGTAATATACTGTAAAAACAATGCATTCTGGGTAATATTTGTCATTTTAGAGAAAGTAGCCTATAGGTTACTTTCTCGAAAACAACAAATAATCTTACCCAGAATTTTTACGGTATATTACTGTTTTAATGGAAAATGGTATTTTACTGTGTAAATTTGTACAGTTATTTTAATGCTGTTTTTACATCCATTTTATTCTCACTGACTCCCAAAGTTGTATGAAAGGAACTTCCCAGAAGGACTTGTCACATTGTGGAGAATGAAATGTTTTGTTCTAAAAACATTTTGCTAAGTAAGTTTATGACAACGTTAATTAGGGTATGAATTAAATTATAAAAATGTTATTTCTGAATGTTCTCTTACCGTTCAAATGTCCAGTTTTTTTTCTTGGTTATCTGAACGTTAAGGGATCATTCTCCACACATTATGGGAATGTTACTTTTGAATGTTCTCTGAATGTTCTGAAACAAGTAGTAATATTTAAAAAACGTTAGATGAATGTCCAACTAAAACATTTAAGAAAAAACATCCCATGAACGATGTATAAATAATGTTTTTTTTTGTGCTAATGAAATTGAAATTCTCCTCTAGTCTGGTCAAAGTTACAACAGACTGAAAAGACTCTGTCTCTGAAAAGTCTTTCTTTTCACCGTGGAAACTCTCAAGCCTCTAAATAAGATTGACTGGGCTTCTGTCATTCGCTTTAGCTTTAATTGTGATCCAGGTAACTTGAGGCATGTGGGAGTCAGCACAACCCAGAGAGACAATGAAATGTAAAAGCAAAGCTAATCTGAGCTCTGGTCGGTTTACAGGACCGTTTCCACCAGCAGTTCCAACGGATTTGTCAGTGAAACGGTTGTTCACACTGATTAGGCAGACAAACAGGAGTTTTAAGACGGGTTTTCTCTTTTCCTCTCACCTCAGATGCTGCAGTGACAGGTGTGCGAGCGAGACGTGACAAAGCACAGATTACACACGCAGATGTTCGCTGTGTGAACCGTACCGAGTTAACCAGGAGAGAGATTACCCTTCCCACACTCAGATTAACACAGGTGGATTTGTGTACGGGTGTTTTCCCAGCACTAATGCAAAGTGAATTTCCTGAAGTGTTTTTGTGTGTGGCCTGTTGCATCTCACCCATGAATTCATGTGCACGCTTTGTGTTTTTGCTTCAGCTAGAACACTAGCAGGCTGAGAATTTAAAATACACATTTCTGTTTTTGACATAAAAACCATTGCAGAATATAATATCAGCTTAGCTGAACATGGTAGCTCATTTACTGAGCTGAGATTGTCTAGTGAAATGTGGGACATACAGCTTGATCTAGGTAGTGTTAGTAACTAATTGGAACACTCCTTTGAAGGTTCATTGGGGTTCTAAATAGAACTCTAGGGTTCTTGACTCAATTTTTTTTTTTTTTTTTTTTTTTTTTAAAGACCCTTTATGCCCAAAAGGTACTAATACTTCCATGTTTTTCATGTAAAAACAAATTAATTAAACTAAATCCATAAAGTGATGCCATGATAGAACCCCTAAAAAGTTCAATATATGAAGCCCCTGACAGAACCCTTAAAGCTTCCATCTAGAACCTTATCTTCTAGGAACGGAACAAGATAGTTTCCATTTAAACAGAAGACATATAGAAGGAGAACGCATAAAAAATGTGTTGACAGAAATGCACTTATATTGGCAGTCTATGGTACTGATTACTTGACTGATTCCAAGCAACACTTGTATGTAATGTGGTCAAATTTTATACATTTTTAGTTTAGTTTAGAGCTTTATTAAAGGGGTGGTTGATTATGATTTTACTTTTTTAACTTCAGTTAGTGTGTAATGTTGCTGTTTGAGCATAAACAACATCTGCAGAGTTATGAAGCTCAAAGTTCAATGCAAAGGAAGATCACTTTTTAAGGACTGCAACAAGCTTTTCCCTGGGTTGGTGACATCACTAACCCTAAAATTTACATAAACCCCGCCCCCGAGAACACACAACAAAGTGGGCGAGGCCATGTTGGGCTGCTTTAGAGAAGAGGAAGAGTTGTTGTAGTAGAGTGTTGTTGACTTGCCGTCATTTTACGCCGGACTGCTTCACAAACGAGGGTCAATTCAACACTGGATTTGTACAAAAGATTAACATGACGGCACATGCTAGTGGATGAGTTGAATAAATGTATCCACTAACCATTCAGAAACGTCCAGTTTCATTCTAAAAGTTGTAACTTCTTCCTGAGTCTCTCCATCAGTGTCGACTCCGGTTTGAACAATGTAAGGCTGAACACCGTTACTGACAATCCTCATTTTGGCTGCGTGAGATTCTCCAGCTTTGTTGTTGTTGAGCAATCGAAGCGCGAGCTGTTAAAGCTCCGCCCTCTTCTGGAAAGGGGGCGGGAGCAGCAGCTCATTTGCATTTAAAGGACACACACAAAAACGGTGTGTGTTTGCTCACACCCAAATAGGGGCAAATTTGACAAGCTATAATAAATGATCTGTGGGGTATTTTGAGCTGAAACTTCACAGACACATTCTGGGGACACCAGAGACTTATATTACATCTTGTGAAAGGGGCATAATAGGTCCTCTTTAATCCCCGTGGGGCAATTAGTTCAGACTGTCATGGTGCTTCACACATATAGACAACACTTAATACACATACTGTTCATACAAATACTCGAAATACATAAAATAAAGAACATGTTTTCCTGCTTGAATGTTGATTATTTTCCTCATATTCTCCATTGTTGCAGCTCCTCTCTTCCCAGTCTGTCAGTAACGCTCTGTTTAGTTTCTGTCTCTATGAAGCCCCTCCTTCTGAAAAGCACAATGCGCTCTGATTGGTCGGCTGGAGCAGTTTGTTGTGATTGGTCAAGGGCTTCGAATGTGTTTGGGAAATGCCCCGCCCCTTACCATAACCGCCAGTTTCAACACACTACTAACTAACTCAACCAGGCCCCGCCCATTTATTTTGGGCGGGAATTATTTAAATGAGGAATATTGTGACGTGTTCGTTCCTAGAAGAAAACTCAAGACTACAATGGAGGCGTTTCAGGGAGTTCAGAGAGCAGTGCGCTTTGCAGAGCATTTTCATGAACAGTAACATTAAACATTAAAGAAAGATGCTAGAATAGGTGCTCTTTTTTCCCAACCTTTTTACAGTGTTTTTTTACATTACATTTATTTTTTTAGCAGACGCTTTTATCCTAATTAAGTGAATTTAATACAAAAGCCCTATTGATAGGGCTATGAAAGTGCAAAAGACAAAAAAGGTGCATGATTAAACATACCGTGCAATAATAATTCTATAGCAGCTTAAGTATACTTTTATCAAAGTATTAGTCACAGTGATTCCAGTCAGCTGACCAAGAAAGGCTACTGTACATGTGGACGGATCTCACAGCTGGTTTGGCATCAGATGGCGAGAGTAAATCAGTGCTGGCAGTAACACTTCCCCAGGGTCCCACACGTCACCCGCGCATTCAGGCCTAATGGAGCGGCCCTAAAGACACACGCGGTGGGCGGCCCGGTGTCCGCTGGGCCTCTGGGATGCACAACAGCACTCAACGGCTTTCATGAGTAAACAATCAATTAACTCTGGTAATGAGTAATATCCTCTGCTGGCTGAGAGAGTCATGCTGGAGGAGGTGTTGCGGGTTTTAGCGAGGGTTTCATGCAGATGTTAAATGTTCTTGTGGTGGTATCTGACGACATATTTAATTTGGACAAATAAATCAGGCATGCATCAAAGATACAAAAAATCAACACAAGAAAGAGAGGTTACACTTTATTTCAAGGGTCCACTTTAGACATTTTACTAACTATAAGTAACTTTGCAACTACATGTCGACTAACTCTCATTAGAGTACTAGTAGACTGTTAGGGTTAGTAGAATAAGTTTAGATAGTTGCAAAGTTACTTATAGTCAGCAGAATGCCTGAAGAGGACCATTGGAATAAAGTGTTACTGAAAGAGATTTTTAGGCTTGTTGCAGACATGAATTCTCCAACTTATTCATGCAGAAAAGAAAATTCACCAAAGTCACCATGAAATCAAAATGGACGATTCTTGTTTTTTAATGGAATATTGCAGTGTTTATTCTAAATTATTTATCCGCACACGTCATTATTGTTTTAAATTCATGTTCCTCGTAATCTTGAATCAGAATAACTTCCCCTCCCTCTTGACATCTCTTCTCTGATGACGAGGGCGGGGCAACCTGTCACTCACATGAGATCCACCAATAGCAAACCACAAAAATCAAGCCCCGCCCTACATTTGTTCTTGTACTCAAAGCCGTTTCACTCGGATATACGGCACAATAGAGAAGGCGAGGGCAAGTGGTGCATCTGTGGGATTTTTCACCTTTTTTCATGGTAAAAATCATATAAAGTGATGGCGATGCTTGACTTAACAAACACTGTGCTTTCAGTTCATCAAGGTTAGCGTTGAAACTTTTCACCGAACTAGTGATGTTTCTCTAATTTCACTAATGGTTCCCTAACACTGTTCAAATATCTGATGCAGAGGCTCCAAAAGCAGATTCATAAAGACTGATAATCGCACTCATTTATTTCCCAGAGCTTCAGCTATCTCATTAGGCCCTTCTGAGCGCTCTGCGGTCCCCCAGGGGCCCTTTATGTCTATGAGGTGTTAACAGCTCCCCGAGGGCCGCCGTCTGCCCCACACAGACCCACACTGCACACAGACACAGATGGTCCCCGCAGACGCCACACTTTTCAATTACGGCGTGTTGTGAAGAGCCCATTCCTCACCACTGCCAAATGGCTGTGTGTGTGTGTGTGTGTGTGTGTGTGTGTGTGTGTGTGTGTGTGTGTGTGTGTGTGTGAAATACCCACATTGTTGCGGCCCACACACATGCCATTAGAATATCAATCTTTAGTTGTGCATCTGTACGTGGAGGTCATTTTTTAACACAACACAGCTGTAGGTTGGTGCGGTTGGTGCTGATTGATTCTGCCGCTCTGATGTGATGATAAATCACAGCGCGTGTTATGAGGCATCGGTCCGGTCTGTGCCGCCCACGTGCGTCTCTCGCGAGCCAGGTTTGAGGGGTCTGAGGGCAAACGCTGGGCTGACAGGCCTGGCACACGCTCGTTAGCGTTTCATTTGAATACAGTGTTATTACTGCAGCTGGGCGTGATGATGACGATTAATAAAATGCTTTGAGAGTTTCATTTTTACCCCCTCTGTGATTTAACTGATGACTTATTTAGGACTCGAAACGCTTGAAAGCAATAACAAATGTTTTGTGTTACACAAAAAGGAGGAAGTGCATCATTGGCTTGCGAAGTCATCGCTAATAGTGTTGCTCACACACTCAGACCTGCTCATTATACTGTTCTCCAGGTGAACATTTTCAGACACTGAAGGACCACCTGAGCAACCAGAACCGCATAGGAACCACCTAGTAACCACCAAAACAGCCTAGCAACCACTTGGCAACAAACCAGAACACCCAAGCAACCACTCTGAATATCCCAGCACCTACTTAGCAACCACTTAGAAAACTCTAGCAACGACCTAGCAACCAGCCAGAACAATACAGCAACACCCTAGCAACCACTTAGAACACTATAGCAACATCCTAGCAAACAGCCAGAACAACATAGCAACCACCTAGTAACCACCAAAACACCCTAGCAACAAACCAGAACATCGTAGCAACCACCTGGCAACAAACCAGAACACCCAAGCAACCACCCAGAATATCCCAGCACCTACCTAGCAACCACTTAGAACACTCTAGCAACATCCTAGCAAACAGCCAGAACAACATAGCAACCACCTAGCAACCACCAAAAACATAGCAACCACCCAGAATATCCCAGCACCTACCTAGCAACCACTTAGAACACTATAGCAACGTCCTAGCAAAAAGCCAGAACACCCTAGCAACCACCTGGCAACAAACCAGAACACAAAAGCAACCACCCAGAATATCCCAGCACCTACCTAGCAACCACTTTGAACACTCTAGCAACGCCCTAGCAAACAGCCAGAACAACATAGAAACCACCTAGTAACCACCAAAACACCCTGGCAACCACCTGGCAACAAACCAGAACACAAAAGCAACCAGCCGGAATATCCCAGCAACTACATAGGAACCACTTGGAACACTCTAGCAATGACCTAGCAACCAGCCAGAACAACATAGCAACATCCTAGCAAACCTGCCAAAACAACATAGCAACCACCCAGAATATCCCAGCACCTACCTAGCAACCACTTAGAACACTATAGCAACGTCCTAGCAAAAAGCCAGAACACCCTAGCAACCACCTGGCAACAAACCAGAACACAAAAGCAACCACCCAGAATATCCCAGCACCTACCTAGCAACCACTTTGAACACTCTAGCAACGCCCTAGCAAACAGCCAGAACAACATAGAAACCACCTAGTAACCACCAAAAACACCCTGGCAACCACCTGGCAACAAACCAGAACACAAAAGCAACCAGCCGGAATATCCCAGCAACTACATAGGAACCACTTGGAACACTCTAGCAATGACCTAGCAACCAGCCAGAACAACATAGCAACACCCTAGCAAACCGGCCAAAACATCATAGCAACCACCCAGAATATCCCAGCACCTACCTACCAACGACTTAAAAGACTATAGCAACGACCTAGCAACCAGCCAGAACAACATAGCAACCACCTTGTAACTACCAAAACACCCTAGCAATCACCTGGCAACAAACCAGAATACCCAAGCAACCATCCGGAATATCCCAGCACCTACCTAGCAACCTCTTAGAACACTCTAGCAACTACCTAGAAACAAGCCAGAACAACATAGCAACCACATAGTAACCACAAAAAACACCCTAGCAACCACCTCGCAACAAACCAGAACACCCAAGCAACCACTTGGAATATCCCAGCACCTAATTAGCAACCACTTAAAACACTCTAGCAACGACCAAGCAACCAGCCAAAACAAAACAACCACCTAGTAACCACCACCAAAAACAATGTAGCAGCTACCTGGCAAACCCTAGCAAATATCCCAGCAATATCCCAGCACCTACCTAGCAACCACTTACACTATAGCAAAGTTATAGCAACCAGCCAGAACAGCATGGGACCCACTTAATAACCACCAAAAACACCGTAGCAACTACCTGGCAACAACCTAGAACACCCAAGCAACCACGCAGAATATCCCAGCGCCTACCTAGCAACCACTTAGAACAGAATACTTAGAATACAGATAACTCAGAGTAGTGCATAATATCTCAAATATTTCTATATTTTACATCATAATGTTCCTTTGTTTTTAGTTTGTCAACATCTTAAAGATGTTTACTTCCAAGTTCAAGTGATATATTGTATTTCTGGACTCTTGGATCCCACTGTACATTCAGAGCAGCCTCATCATTTGACCATCATATACATTATAAAGGCAGCACAATTCTGCTCTTACATCATGTTACCTTTAGCTTTTGGATGCGCGATCATACTGTATGAAGCCTAATGTTGTCTAATGCTTTTGTTTAGCTTTCATTACAATCGTCAGGCTTATTTGCTGTTGCACACTGTCTTAATATGCTGCACATGCGGCCCATTAATTCCTGCTTGTGTTGTTGTTGGTTTGACAACAAATCAATCAGGTGGCGGGTCCCTTTCTGGGTTCAGAATCGCTTTCATCACACAGACAGCAGGACATCATTATCATGCTAGATGAGAGCAGCGTGGAATCATGGGACAGGATTAAAGCTGGCCCACCTGCATTTAGTGTTGCCATTCAGACGTTATTGTTACATGATAGCTGTTCTTCAGGGGAATCGAGGCCACAGGCATAAAGTCTACACGCATGTGTTTGGATAGACAATGAGGCGTATAAACCAGAGACTAAACATAAAGGAAACTTTGTCGTCTCCCTTTCTACAGTTGCAATAAGTGCAGTGGAGGTAATCCTGTCAGATCGTCCATCCAGCGTGTACGGGTCGGCCAATCTGGTTCCATCCTGTTAAAGTTAGCTTTTTCAAATAACAATCGCAGTCCAGGACAGTGAGTGACCTTACATATTAAGATAAAATCAGATTTTCTCCAGTCATTGTTAAAAAAACAAGCTAACAAAACTTGATAGCTAGCATTAGTGAAGTGGTCAGGGGAATCGTTCTGCCTCCACCTAAGCTCCGCTCTCTCTCAAAAAAAAAGAAAAAGAAAGTCACAATGTTTACTAACTGAATTAATCTCATTTATTATAAATATAATAAAACGATAGCCTATAATAAAACCAATGAATTCCATATTTTGTGAACCGCAAAGTATTTGTTAATCTCCACAATATGCAAAGGGGTTTACATTGTAAATTAGATAAAAAAAAAAATCAAATAAAAAGATTAAAAAAAAAAAATTAAAAAAAATTTTGTCAAGACAAACTTTGATGTTGGCTTGAGAAAGCCTGACTAAAAGTTTGAAGAAGTTTTAGAAACTTGAAGTTTGAAGGTTTTGAAGGCAATACAGTCTATCAGAAACAGACAGATAGATCAACACATTGCTAGCATTTTTTAGCACATTTCTAGGATGATTTAGCATGTTGTTAACATGTTTTAGCATGTTGCTAGCATTATTAGCATGTTTTAGCACATTGCAAGCATGCATTAGCATGTTTGCTGACATGAATTAGCATGTTGTTAACACATTTTAACACATTGCTAACATGAATTAACATGTTAGCATTCTTTAGCATGTTTTGCTAGCATGAATTAACACATTGTTAGCATGTTTTAACACATTGATGGGATTTAACATGTTTACATGAAATAGCACATTGCTAGCATGTTTTAGCATGTTGCTAGCATGAATTAGCACATTGCTAGCATTAATTAGCATGTTTTAGTATGTTGCTAGCATGATTTAGCACGTTGCTAGCATTAATGAACATGTATTATCACATTCATTAACATGTTTGCTAACATTAATTAGCATGCTGCTAACATGTTTTACCACATTGCTAGTATTTTGCTAGCATGAATTAGCACATTGCTAGCATGAATTAACATGTTGCTTACATGTTTTAGCATGTTGCCAACATGAATTAGCATGTTTTAATACATTGCTAGCTTCAATTAGCATGTTGCTAGCATGAATAAGCACAATACTAGCATGTTTTAGCATGTTGCTAACATGAATTAGCATGTGATAGCATATTTTAATTCATTGCAAACGATTTGTACGTCTCCACAATACGCAAAAGGGTTCACATTGTTAGTGTCCATCCAACCATATGAATGCAAAAAAAAAGATTTTTTTGAAGTAATAAAAGATTACTGGAGTATGTTTTACAAGAAAATATCTCACTACTTCATTTTTTCAACTTCAAAATTTCATGTTTAATTCAATGTGTTACTTGCCTTTTCTTTGTAATTATTTGTGAAATTTACTAGCAATTTCTGAGTGAAAATTGTTTAAAAGTCTTTTTTTAACTGCATGATGGCTGTATGTGATCACGTTGGTCCTTTTGCTGTGAAATACTCTTTTTATAATGGTCACGGAGCTCTGAACTCTCCATGTACTAAATCCCTCGGACTGAAGGACGCAGATTTTGGAACAATCTAGGTCGGAACATTTGTTGGGCATTTCATTGTTTTTTCATAATTCATGTCAGTAAGATGGTCTTATCTATGAGGGGTGGGCACGGCGGTAATCCTCAGGTCAAGATGTATTTATTGAAGATTAATAATAGAGCAGCAATCTCATCATGCTGTCTATGATTTTGTCATTTTGTCCAAAGTGGATCAGGGCCACAGACACAGACGACGCCATCTTGAACGAGATGCACAAAGAAATGGGGAAAGAAATGCTTATGTGGGATGAGATGATGTTCGTTTGAAGCAACAAAAATTGACCATTTATTCTGGGTTTCGGACTATCTATAGAGTCTTTCACATGTACTTAAAGCTAATAAGCTACAGCTTATTTCCAGTTAATAACAATTATATAACCTATAACATTTTTTTTTAATCAAGCAAAAAGCTCAAGACAAATGCAATGATATCTGTCAGCATTGTGCACTCATATTTTGTCTTTCCTCTTCTGAACATTTACCAGCCCTTAAAATACTGTATATTGGGAGGAGAGAGGTTTCCCTGTTATCACCGAAATGGAAGGCAGGAATATTGCATATGCAGAGTGGCTGAATTCATCTCATTGTCCTAATGGAACTATCAAGCACACGGACAGAAGACGGAGGCAGTGACGGATAGAGATAAATTTCTCCGGGGGTAACAGTTCAAGGTTCAAGGTTCAGTCCTGATCCAAATTATTTATATCCCTAATAAGAGAGTGCATTGAATAGATTGCTCGTCTCTGACCTTGGTGTTCATTGAAACCTCATCCTGCCGAATCCCGCTCAGGCAGGCGGGAAAATCCGCACCAGGATGCAGGAGGAGAGGAAAAGGTGCTGGATGATGCATGGAGGAAATGTGCTGGTGTGTGCGAGAGCGTCTGCATGTGGAGGGAGGGGGCGGAGCTACGGAGAGGAACTCTCCTTATGCAAATGAGCTGCAACTCAAGGGTGTGTGAAGGACATTGAGAAGGACGACATCATGCCGATTTGAGACACACTGTGCAAATGTTTCAGCAAATAACCTAAAGCATGTACGGATTCACTTTATTTTAAGGTGTCTTAGTTGCACTATAAGTATTACTATAGGGTTAGGGTTCAATTAGGCATGTAATTACACATAATTTCCTGTAATTACTATAATAGTACATGTAGCATGTGTAACAGACACTAAAATAAAGTGTTATGGCATGTACATTGCTAGCATGCATTAACATGTTTGCTAACATGAATTAGCATGTTGCTAACATGTTTTAACACATTGTTTTTTTTCTTTATAAAGTCTTTTAAAAAGGTGTGTGTTTGCAATAACATATTGAAATGTAAAATTTTGAAGTCAAAAGACTGAAATATTGTTTTCTTGTAAAACATACTCCAATAATCTTTTTTATTTACAACTTTGAAAAATCTTTTCTCTTTTTTTTTTTTTTTTTTTTTTTACAGTATACGGTGTTTTTTATGGAAGCTTGTTTCCATCTTTTTTTCTCAGAATTGTGAAATTTAAAGTCAGAATTCCGAGTTTATATCTCGCAATTCTGACTTTATATCTCGCAATTCTGACTATAACTTGCAATTCTGACTTTATATCACACAATTCTGACTTTATTACACAATTCTGACTTTATATTACACAATTCTGACTTTATTACACAATTCTGACTTTATATCACGCAATTCTGACTTTATAATTCGCAATTCTGACTTTATATCTCGCAATTCTGACTTTATAATTCGCAATTCTGACTTTATGTCTCGCAATTCTGACTTTATAACTCGCAATTCTGACTTTATATCACGCAATTCTGACTTTATATCACGCAATTCTGACTTTATATCTCGCAATTCTGACTATAACTTGCAATTC